>NC_068363.1:79492614-79525114 GCF_020536995.1 Dreissena polymorpha | reverse complement strand
CGAAGTTTTAAATTAAAAATTCAATCTATCTGACGGAGGTTCCGGAGACAGTCGGTGTAGCACGATTGGTTGGTTAGCCATGAGATCCATCTTGCAGAGGATTTTGGAGATAGTCGATGTATACATAATAATATTTTCAAATTCGGAATACTCGGCGTTTTCTATTTCAATATCTGACATATTCTCGTAAACCGTTGACGTGTTTGAAACTTGGAGTAATATCAGTATTTTGCGAGCACACCTCACCAAGTAAGCTGCTTTAATTTGAGAATTAATGACGCATTTATTATCTGTTTGTTTTTATTTATGCCAGAAAATATTTGATGTTGCTTACTGTATCTATCAAAGAGCCGCCTGGATTCCGGGCGACAGAGTTTCCATGAAAAATCTCGTTATCAGTTACAACTCCCAGCGACCCGGAGGCTCAAAAGCTGTGAGTTGGATTATCGCAACTACAATGGCACTTTTTAAATTTTAACTGCGAACTAACACACTCCGAAATTTGAGGCGAACTGCCACACATTTTAATCTTCAATGGAGAGAATGACAACTAAAATTTTTAACCATTATATTTAAGATGAAGTATTTTAATTTAATTATATCTTGGTAAGGGTTATGCAAGCCAAACAGATTTAGTCATGCCATCATCCAGAGGTAGACAAGGACTTCACTCGCTGTACAAAATAAATTCTTATTATGCTTAAGCACATTCATTTTCGGAAGTGACTTTATTCGCAAAAAGCGTGATAAATAAAAATTTCCATCTCATTATTACATTCCGCCTATCTGATTATTATGTTCCGAATATTTATTTGTATTTCATTGCTTATCTTTTCGCGTTGCAAATATCCATATACTCGATATCCTACTTAACCAGACAGAGATCAAATAACTTATTTTTTGGCCGCTAGGCTGATTATATTATAACTTATATATTTTAAGTATTTTTAAGATCAAGTAAGTAAACAACACATTTGGTGGATGGTTTTCCTTCAATAACTTTTGCTATTCCTTCTTATACAATCTTGAAACGAAAAACCCGAAGGAAGCAAATTAAATTAATATTGTTAATTCAAAACAAATAAGTACATTACCAACATAAGTTTATAATAATATTAACTGCTAACATGTTTAAGTTTGTTTACTTTTGAACAAAATGACAGTCACTCACTGCAAACATCATGCAGGGTCTCAACGAACATAATTTTACAGCACTTAAAGTGAAGTAATCATATTTACATTTTATGGAAAACATTTGTAAAACAATTTCAACTGCAATATCTTTATTATTTGAAACATGTGATTGTAATGTTCATAATATCGATTTTCATGTTGCTCTCCAAATATAATTTATAATTCTTATGTGCACTCTCGATAGACACATTTTATCTATCATTTAAAAGTCTATAACTATTCTTGTTAAAAATGCCAAGTGTTGTCATAAATTAAATCTGTCACATGTCATATCATGTGAAAGTTAACTATATATTTATTATAGAATATCCGTTGCTAGGACAGTTTGCACGTGTTTAATATCCTTTTAGAATTAGAATCTAGTGCACCTAAGTTTTCTTTTCGTCGGAAGCCATTTTCTATTGAACAGTATACTATATATTCTACAAAAAGCATCACCTGATTTCCTGTAATGTTCTGTGTTTAAAATAGACGAATTGACAACATTTTGATTCAGTCAGATATTGTTTAAATGTTAAATGATGAGTTGGAATATTTAAGGATTAAATTAAACGGATGAAAACTATTGTGTACGAATGTGACTTTGTTTATGTATCGTTTTTATTGCAATTATCACATAAATTTGATCCTCTGCTTAATGAACTGCGCGTTTGCAAATAAAAAAGCACGTGACTTAAGCCGGACAAGCGCAACACGCATGTTCATACCGGAAAATGCCTTATCGTCGAATATACCCCTTCGTCGAACATACGCAATATGTGGTCGTTCTTGCTCTCGCATTCCTGTCTCAGTTTTTTAACAGTTCATGAAAAACAAACCCATCATATGATGTCTTAAGTATGTGGGCATATAAAAACATTAATAAGTGGATACAATATGTTACGTTTTTGTTAACTTTCCGCGTGCTAAGTTGAGTGGCATCATAACACTTTAAGGTGCGTAGTTGTTCCATACTCATTACACGAGTCATCTCGGGTGCTCTCCCCTGCTTTGTAGCAATTGCAATTAAAATAATCTATATAAAGAAGAGTACGTGTAGGGCGAAATTCAGTTCGTCCCCTGACATATCTCAACACGTTTCAAGTAGGCGAACATGTCTTACGATATCACATATACTATAAGGTAGTTTCTGTCGATTTCTTTTCGACGTAGGTGTTAAAGCTCACGTTTGACCTAGATATATCGCGATAATAGAGACAGCGTGAATAAAAAATGTAAGGCGCATTATTTTCATTAAGGAAATGCAAATTACTGGACATGTTTTACTAAAATACAACCATTATTATTGACAATAAGCAGAATATAAAGTTAAATAATACTTTTGTAATGGTACATCATATCGGTGTACTATCTGTTTTCTTTTTAAAATTTCTCATTGATATATGCATGTTTTTATATGTAAGAGATGTTATAATCCATATTTATTGTAAAGTTCTTCACGCCGGATATGCGGATACTTTGATAACAAATGGTACTTCGATAACAGAGAACAACAAAAGCCACGCACGAGAGAAAGTTCTTCAGCTTTTTTGCATTTATGATCTGTTCATTTGGTTTTCAGACACTCTGCATTGTTTGGTCGATTAATGGTAAATTCTTGGCATTTCCAAGAAAGGAATTCGCAGAAACACGGTGGATTATATAACAAAAAACCGATTAAATTCCATCGATAATCAGCATGAATTGGATGATAAGTACATACATGTATTTCAACAAAATAAAAATACTTGGAAATAACCAAAGAACGAGCTTAATTTTCGAAATAAAAATTTCGAATAAGTCCATTAATGTTACAACATGTAACATTTTAGTTTACTAACGTATTTGAGAAAATTCCAATGTTTAAAGAGTTGGATGGCAAATTTTCATGGACACTTCTTTAACCGATCATCTCAATGACAATGGCACTTCTATTCCCGATATAATAAGTCGACACTTTTACCAAATTTTATTCACTCTTTTTAGTGAATCAGAAATGCATAAATCGATGCGGAATACTGCTATAGCAAGCAGGCAATACAAACTTAGGTAATGAAGTAAATAAAAAAACGAATTAGCGAGACGTGTTCCAATCCCTTTGGAATATGATTATGATTTTGTATAAACGTGAAAGATAAATGTGAAACTAAGTCGATATGTCTGATGGGTACAGTCTATATGACCATACATTTTTCCAGTTTTCAAGTCACCCAACCGCCGGAACTTCGCATAGTACACGAGCTTAAACAATTATAACTAACGTTCTTTGTAGCAAACTATTTATCTAAAGCATGTATGTCCTAATAAAGGTAATAAGGTAATTTACTAATATATTAGATAGCATGTCATGAAACATTACTCTGCTAAAACTTCTACTTCGAGATAAATATCTGCAGCCACGCAGGTCCGAAATTCGTTTAACTCAACCAAAAAAGTGATGTAGGGTTAGGTGAATCGAGCTAGCTAACGTTATCGTTGCGTAAAGGGAAGTGCTTCCTATAAGCAGCTCTCAAGATTAAGGGTGTTTTCGATTTTTTTTTTAATTTTGTGGCTATGCATTAGTATCGTCTTGTTGATGCGATTCTAATGGGCATTAGATTTTATGAAGAACAATGGTGCATTTACCGCTTTAAGACCCATTCGCTCCCGTTATCTAGCGGTGTGCTATTAGTAAAATTATCGTGTTAATCCACATGACCCGTTGTATTTTCATCTCTCTGAAAATCAAGTTACAACTAAAAAACAAGCTCATTATATAGACCATTATTTCCGGTCGTCACTTGGAATACATTACTTCTTAAATAAACTTTTGATTCTTATATAAAAATTGCAATTATTACATTTGTTGTATACAAAATAGTAATCTGATTTTTGGCAAACGAACAACACCATTGGTAATATTTCACATGTGTATGTAATGTTTGGTAAGAATAGCCATAATATGCATAAATGCATTACAGGTATAAGAATAAACTCGGTTATCGCGGTGCCCAATTTGTTGAAAGTCCCTGTTATCCGAAGTGGCCTACATCGGGAACAAACGTGTCCGCAACTTCATGTATACCACCTATTAAAACATGCTCAATCTTCGTTTATATTTCATTGAATGCTATCAAATTTTCAGTATTTGAAGCACAGTCATTACTCTTCATGATGGAAAAGAAAACAATTTCTTGAAATATGTCTAAGTAGTTTTATTTTGTTGAAATGTTTACTGTTCACCAAGTACATGCTGTTTTTCGAACAACGTTTATATTTTGGGGGAAAAAATCTTCAATTATACCGTGAACTTTTTTCTTTACAATACCAAAGGAAACAGCATTTATTAACTCGACCATGTGTCTTTTCTCAAAACTAATCTTCATGACTAAAACTGAGGAACTTACATCTCGCGAGTGGCCTTTGTTGTTCTCTGTTATTGAAGTGTCATCTGTTATCGAAGTATCCGCATTACCAGCGTGTTCTTGTGTGCTTACGATTGTTAATGTAAATAATGATTCTACATTGCCTTATTTAAACTATAACGGAGTTATTTAAGGATTGTCTAATGGGGTAATGTAAGGCTATACGAATCATCTATACATGTTACGTTTTGTATTAACATAAATGTACACATCATTTTACTTATGTACGTTTGAAAATAAGGCATTTAATTTATTGTTGTAAAACTGACAGACCTTCAATAGTTTTATTAAATCATATCATACCTTATAATGTTATAATTGTGTTGTAATATTAACTGCTAAAATAGCGGCCGTTTAAAACGGTACATCAATGACTCTCTTATAGGATATTAAAATGTCCAGTTCCTTCTACATAATCTGGCCTTTAGGCAAGATTTCTCTCAGACATTCTTGACCAGAATCAATCCTTTGACAGTTTTCGTTTTTCTGGCCGTTAGGGCTTGTGCGTAGAATAATGCGATTGCAAGAATACTGTCGATGTAAAGCGGACGCGATTAAGTTCGGTATGCTTGGAATATTACATGCGCATATTTTAGTGTAGTAATTCTTAGTATTTGGATATACAAATATGTAAAGCAACAACTAATCCATATTTATCCGCTAATTAATTTTAATAAGGGCCTGTTCAATGCCACTAAAGAATAATTAAGTATGCTTCTTTTATAAAACAATCTTGTTGACCTTTAAACTACGAAAGGCAATGTTCTTGTTTTTAATTTTAAATATTCACGATTGACCTGGTGTGTTACTAAAATGGTATTCCGACATCATCATTGAAAACTAAGGATGGGAAAGCAACAGATGATGAAATAAACATACGTGACTTATAACACTAAACGTGACGAAACAAGCACATCTTATTAAAATTGTCCGATTATAATGTATCTTCTGCTCAAAGACTTGTCCTTTCCGTGTTTCATGACACAGTCGCATGTTAAACAGATACGATCTCTGCTGAGGTGTTTCATGACACAGTCGCATGTTGGTGTTCATGACACAGTCACATGTAAAACAGGTACCATCTCTGCTGAGGTGTTTCATGACGCAGTCGCATGTTAAACAGGTACGATCTCTGCTGAGGTGTTTCATGACACAGTCGCATGTTAAACAGGTACGATCTCTGCTGAGGTGTTTCATGACACAGTTGCATGTTAAACAGGTACGATCTCTGCTGATGTGTTTCGTGAAACAGTCGCATGTTAAACAGGTACGATCTCTGCTGAGGTGTTTCATGACACAGTCGCATGTTAAACAGGTACGATCTCTGCTGAGGTGTTCATTATTTTTTGTATGAATATTCGAACTATTATTTGACAATTATTGGAACATAAAACAATAACACTTTATTTAGGAAATAAAGCTGTATACTTAAAAATTCAACGAATTCGAAGCGTAATCGGTGAGTTTTTTTTATAGATGATGGGGTTGATTGATTGTATGGTCTATCTGTACCGCTCACCTAAATCACAGACTCGCGACCGCCCATCACTTATACAACAACATCTTATGCACACAATTGTGCTTAAAATGCAAGATAAAACTGCCCTTCATACAGCACGCAAAATCACAATCTTACTTGAGAAGCGACACATGTGAACAATGTCATATTGTCTGCAATAACGACACAAGGGAATCAACATTCCAAGTATAGCTTTTGAGTAAAAGCAACCATGAAAACCGGACATATGAATATTATGCATGTTATGCTTATGTTATCAAAATTTAAGCATAATTTTGTCAAATAACGTATTATAAAAAATAAGTAAGATATTCAATTTGCGTGGATAGTATTTAGGGACACCACCATTTAGGCTCAAATTATAATTATTGAACTTTAGTCGGCGTGACTGGCACATGCCCTCTGCATATCATCTGACTGATCTTAAAGAGACCTTTTCACAGTTTTTGGCATGTTTTGAAATAAGTCATTAAATGCTTTACATTGATAAATGTAAACATTGGATCTTAAAAGCTCCAGTAAAAAAAATAAAGAATAACATTTGAAATAGGAAAAAAAGTAGCCGCAGTTTGACTCAAACCAGTGACCTCTGGAGTCCTGGAGTAACCTGGAGTAAAACGCATTAGCCTGCTCGGCTATTCTGCCACGCATACTTTATTAAAGTATTTTATGCATTTTATGAGCAATCTTCGTAGTTTCACAAAATTTAACGACAAACACCAGAACTCTCCAAATTATTCAATCGTTTCGCGTTGCAACGCTTTATAATTTTTAGGAGTTTAAATCGTCAAAAGATGCATTTATTGGCTATATTAGACCATGGTAAATGTTTAGTAATACTGTTTCCTCACAAATATCATAACTTAAACGAAAATTTGCGAATCTGAAACAACTTTTTTCAATTTTGGCAATATACCAAACCGTGAAAAGATCCCTTTAACGCTGTTTCATAGTAGACGGACAGTGGACAAAGGGCAATCTTATTCCCCTCCCCTCTCTAGCTTAGCAATTAATAATGTTAATTCCATAGGAAAAAATAATCTACTAAAGTGATAGTTTGATTAATTTATCATTCATGTCACATGAGAGTATTTCGGTTATATGTCTCGTTGACGAGTGTTTCACATAGAGAAATATCGATATACTTAACTATGTGTGCAGAATGTCTCCAAGAAATATCCGCACATCAAGCATAGCTGCACCATTATATGGAGAAATGACATGATGTAACTTTAAACAAATACATTTTAATGGTGGGTTTTTAAACCACACTGCAACGTTTGCTGGGTAGTAACATATGATGATGAAGATGACGTAGATTGTGAGATATAGATTAATAAAGAGTTAGAAAGACTCATTTCTAGGATCGGTTTCAGATGAAACATGATGGAGCTTATACTATGAACATTTTTTTAATCGTGTAAAATTATGGCAATTATAATTGAGTAAAAAACAAAAAAGAAGACCACAGATTCAGAATGACTACGGTTTATTTAAAATTGGCTTTGTTGCGAGCGTGCGTGCGTGCGAGCGTGTTTGTGTGATTGTGGAGGGATGGGATAAGGGAGCATGCACGCGTCTCCCCTTGTGTGTTATAAACCTTGGCTAGCTTTTTCAATACATCTTTGTGTCATTATCACCCCCTATGTATAATTGAATGTCATTCAACTGTAGGGAGAGTGTCTTTAAACAAACCTTATCAGAGCATCTGGCCTTATTTATTAAGTGTTTGAGATAATTCTATTCAGATAGCAAATATCGATGCTACGAGCAAAGAATTAAGTTTCTATCAAGGTGATATAAAATAGTTCAAGTACTCTGCAAGTACCATGCGTTTGCTACTTCTCATAACAGTACTGTGGAAATTCCCTTTTTATAGAGGTAATTATATAAGCATTTAATTAATTGAAATGGTTTTATTCTAAAGATATTATAGTAAAATGTTTTATAATACATATGCGAAGATTTCTAACCAGACTTATAAAATGTAAATAATTGTATTTTAGCTTGCTTATTTCTCCACGATATGGGTTTATTTCATGTGCAATTGTCATAATGTGAAGAACTATTTTAATGATTTGAACTACATTGTATTTCACCTTTGGAAGCCCTGACGTGTTTAAAATGCGACGACGTTGTGCAGCCACGCCACTGCACAACGGTCATGACCTGTCCAGATACTGACGTAAGCATTTCAGACTTCACATTTGTCAGATACAAAATATAAACATAAATATAAATAAATAAATAATAGTAATAAAACTAAATAAATAAATTTAAATAAAGAAAATAATAAAAATATATTTAGTAAATAATTTCATTAGCACGTTTTGCATCATTTTCCAGTTCAATGCACACATTGTAATTTATAGAGACTATGATTTCAGGATAAACTATCTTATCAACTTATGTCATAGTCACATGCCCTAGATTTGATCAACCCAGCTGAAATCAATATAATAATTTGATTTTATTAAATTTATTACGTGCACTCTTTTCGTTCTGTGTATACTATGTATCTACCATCCTACTATGTGAGTAATAATTTTTGACTTTGGTATTAATTTTGTCTAAGACATTTCCATCTTGAGGCCCGTTTTAATTTTGAAACCTTGTAATAGGCAGACATAACTACGTGTAACATTAATTAATTAATAACTAATAATAATAATACAAAAAATATGTTTATTATTATAAACTGACTGTAACCTTTGCATCGATGATTATAAAGTATTTGTATATACAGTTATTTAATGCAAACCAATTTGTATGTGTAGGTGTGCTTTGTTGAAAGAAGAATTAATTCGTTTGGTGAAGAAGGCTACGCTCTTGGTTGTATGCGAGATCATGTATGTATAGTAATGGCGAATCCATTTCTTTTATATCGCACGTGATGTAAACAAACATTAAAATGTTAATATTTTTGTAACTGTTTCTGCAAAGCCCCTGAATCGGAAATGTACTGGATATTCAACATATTTAAATAATACACATTGTCTTGACTGCATATATCAGTAAACTTAATTCTTTGTAAATTAGAGCGTCGATTTATGTAATCACGGTACCATTAAAATACCTTCGTGTATACATAGGTGTGCAGAAATATAACATCAATATCGTCGACAAGTCGCTGCGCACATTGTTGCATTAAAGATCTGTGTAACCAGGAAGGTTGTGGCGAACCAGGTATGTCTTACATTTTTTTTTAAATCTAAATCTTCGTTCATGTACAATTAATATGACGTGACGTAAATTGTATTGGCTTGTTATAATTGTGTTTTCGCATATTAAATTAACATGTTAAATCATTGATGAATAAAACTCATGCTTTTGTTCGTGCTACCATTTTCGGGGTTGTGTGCTTCATTTTGGAAGGTTATCCTGATTCTCGGGGTCCCATATGTTACAACTGTTTGGACGCAGTACCCGAAGGTCGGTGTCATCAAATTGAAATATGTCGACAAAGCGAGGTAACACTTCATACACTCAACACATATGTAGTCAAGAAACATCAAATTAATATTGATGGATTTACTTAATTAAAATTAATTTTAACACTTTTATAATTTTACATATATGTTTTTGTTCGTCTATATGCACACAATTATCTCAAATATGTAAATATGAGCATTTTTTTAAATTGAATTGTTTAAAACATACACATATTACAGAATATCATTATCTCTTAATTGGTATCCAGGTATGCAGCGTCAGTGGCAAAGGCATGTTTGGAACAACTGTGTTTGCATCAAAATGCATTCAACAAGAAGTATGTTCTTCCGTTATATTTTTCATTATGAAAAAAAAACACTATTAATTTTGTTAACTAAATAGTCTGTAAGCGGGTAACACTTAAGTTTTTATAATATAGGAATGCATTTATCAACAATATATAATACACGTGTTTCCAATATAACAAATTCTTTTATACCAAATGATAAAATATGACATTTCTGCAGTGAAATAACAGCAGTGAAAATAAACAAATTGTTATTTTCACCAGTGAAAATAACAAAATTTCGCAACTCCTTATTCTATTTTTAGATTATCATAAATAATTATATATATATATTTTCTATGATCACGAGTGAATTAAAAACGACATTCCACAGAATCCAACAAATTTTCTTTTTATTTTATGCTTTTTTTACCGTTTATTTACATAGTAAAAGAGTTTAACTGGAGAATTTCGCAGGTATAATGACGTCATTTCGTCACTCTAATGACGTTATTTTGTGTTTTGAAATGTATTGAGGCACGCCACGGGAGAAAAGGTAACTTTTCAGCGAAAGTGAAACAGCTGATAATTATTTTCTTGAAAAAGGAGCATAACAGAAACAGAAATTGGTTCATGTCAGTGTAAGATCGTTTGTTATTTCACTCGTGATGATAGAAAAATAATATTTTCACTCATGGACATATATTTTCAATGATCACTCGTGAAATAACAAACGATCTTACACTGATATGAACAAATATCCTCTATTTAGTTCTGCCGCGTCGATACCGTTAAATACATATCACGTGTAAGAATGATTGAAAGAATATACTGGGTTTTAATAATGCAAACATCAATAAGTAATCGGACTTATTATGGTCGCGATATATTCCGTATTAAAACAATAAGAACTAAGTTATTTTGTGTGGATGGCTTATATTACATATACTAATACTACATAAAAACCCCGCATATTTGTAGAGCTGTGGCGCGCACCATGGAGTAGACATAATTGGAAAGCGTGGTCAGATGTCAGCGATACGTGCATACGACGTTCACGACTGCTTTCAGTGTTGTACTTCGGACCTTTGTAACAGGAACTGCCATAACAGCGGTAACATATATTAAGCATATCCTTAAGGTGTTGTTTAAGATTAAATACAGGCATAACTATGCTGTGTTTAATATTTATTCAATAATTAATTGTATGACATTGTGCATGTGTTAAACACTAACAATACTTCTGTTTTGAACCATTGTTGCTTCATCTAAACAAATCGTGTTGCGATTCCAGTGGATGGTCAATGGGGAACGTGGGGCCAATGGTCGATGTGTGATGTCAATTGTAATCATATACGAATACGGTCGTGCAACAATCCAGCTCCGGAAGATGGTGGAAGAAACTGCAGAGGTCTTGCGGTTGAAGTTGCACATTGTTCAGTCTGTTTGGGTACAGCTATTTCATTTGTTCAAAATTTGTCAATAACCTTAAACTATAAAATAGGTCTGCATAAATGCATTTTATAGACCGGTCATTGCAAGATAAGATTTCAATCCATTCCCACAGGGTATACGACAATTTAAGAAAATTTTAATAAAACGAAATAATGTGTTGATTGTTTAAGCAAAAGATTGTTCCGAGTTGTTGGTTCATGACGCGAGGCTAAGAAGTGGCGTGTACAACATCACTACTCCTCTAACGCACACACAGGTACAGGTGTACTGTGACATGGACACTGATGGAGGAGGATGGACGGTATGATCAGTTTAATGAATAACATTTTACCACCGCTGTTGTACACAGCAAGGTACAGATTAACCGTGATATGGAGACAGCTGCAGATAGATGGATGGTTTTGTCAAATTTAATCATAAATTAAGTATCACAACCCCTTTCACGTACACATAAATACAGATGTACTGTAAACTGGAGATCGAGTGAGGAGGGTAGACCGTAATATCAGTATAATTATAAATGCGACATCCCCACAAATCCCATTCACACAAATACACATGTCAACTTTAGCATGGAAACGGAGTGAGGATGATTGGCGCTACATACTTTTTAAATATTAAAATTTCACAAGAAGCGTTTGCATATAATTTGTTATCGCTACACATATATTTTCGTATTTTGTGAATCCAAGTTCCCAGTTTATAGATGTGTGAAAATGTGTTTACCATCATTTTTTCCAGATATTTCAAAGACGTTTCAACGGAAGTGTTGATTTTTACCGAAACTTTAGTGACTATGAAAACGGATTCGGCAATGTGGCTGGTGAATATTGGCTAGGTAAATTGTATGAATACATACACCAGTTTAATTTAAAGAACGAAAATTAACATTATTATATTATAATATCAATAATGAACGTGGTTTTGAAAGATGTCATGCATAGCTATAACTTCCTCCTGACATAGACCCATTTAGTAATGGGATCGACTAAATGTTATGCGCGATCGACTTAGCAAGTTGTATGAATGTCTTATGACGTCGTGGGGACTTCTAATTATTATTTTATTAAATATATTTCGGAATAAGATAGTTTGTGATAGCATTTACGCTTTTTGAATAACATCTTCCTTATAAATAATACCATTTTTAAATACACTAACTTAGATTGCTCCGTTAATTGAATGCTTTACTGAGCGTCCATTGGCCATTACAGTTATCCAAATGTGCACGTACACTTCCGGCACACACAGATGTTTACATGCACGTAAAGACTTGCCCGTATGCACCTTTAGAAAAAATCATAGAAAATATATTGAAATCCCATGTGCCACTGTTTAATATATTTATTCATCTGGTCATATGTGAATTTCAAAACGATCAAAGAACGAAACTAAGAAATATTCTATATACGATTCACGTGTTTTTGAAACAACTCTTCTAGAACATTTGTTAAGACAGTGGCATATTAGATTTATTTACTGCATTTGTCATTATAACCGGTATCTCATACATGACGAAGGAAAAATAGTCTTTTTCAGTTGTGTTATCATTTGGTTGTTACTCCGAGGTTCACACGTTTGTATCCGGGTGTGTCAATAACTTGTGCTGTTATACCGCAATAAGCTTCGTTTCAAGAAGGGTATATTACTTGCATGTACAAATAAGTGCCTATATCGATGATGAACCGCTGAAAATGTATGAGTAGGTACCTAGACTGTCTTGATGAGACTGAACAACTGTGAAACGGCGAATATCCGTACTAACAAACCACTGTATAAATATTTACAACGCTCAATCGTCAGAATCCAATCTTTATCAAATACGCTATAGTTCTTGATCGACCATGAGAGGATTCTTATGAAAACTTCGTTCTCATTAATTTTACACCAGGTGTTTTATTACATGACGCGATTTAAAATCAACTCAACGTTTGTGCGGTGTTAGCCTTTGTCGGTTTTAATGTTAGTCTACCAAATTACATGTAGATTTCTTTAATTTATGGGATTTTTAAGTTCCTATTATTTCATTAGTAAAAGTAAAAATGTGCCTTAATAACCTGCTTTAAAATACAGTCTGAAAGCCAAATCTTCCACGGGATATAATGGAGTTATAACAAAACATCAAGTGGACTTTGACAACTATCGATTTAGATAAATGATTTCGTTTTTCCCCTCATTGTTACATCTGTTCAATATTGTTCTATTGTGTTTAAGGGCTCTAAGCGGAAGAAGCATTTGGTATTGTCTAGTTTTTGCACTTACATTTTATTGATTTTTATGCAATCAGACTTAAAATAAACGTTTTGGGATTTCACAGGACTTAAATACATCTACGAAATAACATCAAACGGTTCCTTTCAACTTCGCGTGAACATAACACATGGTGACGGAAGTACAGGTTATGATGTATACAGCAATTTCAGTCTTCAACACGGAACAAACTATACACTAAATCTTGGAGAACGTGTAAAGTCACAAGGCGGTAATTATTGACTTGTTCATGCGCATGCGTTTGATAAACTGTTTGTTAGCTGTTTTGCTTGTTTTATATTTGCTCTTTTGTGCGTTTGTTTGCATGTTTTTGATACCTACATTCGTTCGATTACAATTTGAACCAGTTACGAAATATTTTGCTGCCTGTAATAATGTAGCAGATTTGTTCTTGTTATGCAAAAGTAATATATTAAAGGCTGTATAAATCTAAGCCTCAATCCATAAGTATAAATATTTTATATCAAACGATACATTTATTATTTGCTTTTTTTTTCCAGTTGATTCGAGTTACACATTCTTCACAGACTCGGCACCTGTTGGAAATGCCTTCAGTACGTATGATCTTGATCGTGACAACTATGGGCCCAATTGTGCCGAAACGTTCAAAGGTGGCTGGTGGTATAATGCGTGCTACCGCTACATAAACCTTAATGGCTTGTACAAACCTGGACGCGTTGATAATACGGCTATGCTATATGACAATGGCGTTGGACTTACTTCGAGCACGATTATGTTTAAAGACACATTCCAGAAAGCATGATCCGGGTACAAGAATCCGTGATTTTTACTATAAGAAAGTCAACTTATTTTAAAATATTTGATTTATTGCCAGCGGCTTTCCTTGTTGTAGTCATAAATAAAATCCAACACGATTTTTTGTTTGAAATGTGTTATCATTTTCTATCTCATTAAAGGCTTAATCTGAAGAGCACTTTTTAAAATGATGCCGCTCAAAGGAAATTTCACAAGCGTCAAAATGGATATGTGCTTCTTATAAAATGTCATTGGCAAAAAATATGAATCAAATCTTTATTGAATAAATAAACTTATACATTGTAATTATTCCAACACAATTTTTTAACATGCTTGTTATTTTCAAACTTTTTTTTAATGAAATATAAAGCACTATCGCATAGACCATTTAGCTTAAGCGAAAATATCAACACATTTCATAAATAAATCATGCAGCTTGATTCCCGGTATTTTAATCTTAAAGGGACAGTCAACCAGATTGACGAAAAAAGAAAAGTTCTAAAATACCATCATTTAATGCTTTATATTGATTAAACATTTGATCTAAAAAAATCCAGTAAAAAATAAACAATACAACTTTAAAATGTAACCCTCAAAAGGGCTTGAACCACCGACCCGTGGAGTCCTGGATTAAAAGTCTCCCATTATGACCACTTGGCCATCCTTCCTCACTCAATGAACGATGTATTTTATGTTTAATATAAGCAATCCTCGTAGTTTCACAAAATATAACGACAACAAAAGAACTCTCCAAATTACCTGGTAGACATACTCAATAAATTTTATTACCAAATATACTGAAAATGTGATAAACATTAAGATTATTTATCTGTGAAAATTATAGCGAAACCTAGCAACCAATTAAAGAGCTGTGTACATTATTCTTTGGTGTTTATATGGTTGGAAGTGAAAAAACATACGAAGGACCACAATGTAAATTCCTTTTTAATGGTCATGCAAGCACTAGGGATATTAAGCTGTACACGGTTGAAAGGGTCCATCAAGCCGTTGCTGAGGGGTTGGAACACAAACACGTTTGAGGACTAAATTTTGCAAAAAGCTTATCAAATTCATATTAAGTTCATTCTAAAGGTTGAGCAAAATCTACCCATTTGTTAAAATTGGAGTTTAAAACACGCACTTTGGAATGTACGTTATTTTAGGAAATATTGAACCATACCATGATTCAGATTAAGGGTCATGCTCAAGAAGATGGAAGGCCGCTGGGTGTCTGCAAGAATGTGTGGGCGCACTACAACCATTTGCAACCGCGATTTTTTATCCCATTTTACCTTGAGAGGCAAAAGCTTAGTTCTGACGGCTTATCGCGAAGATCTCCAGATAGATATAAAGCGACCTTACAAAGACCTTACATTAACAGCACCGATTCACATTTTAATAAATCATTAGCTCAAGACCTAACAGGAACTTTGGTCGTAGATAGTCGCGTATCTGGCATCCATCAGACTAATCTCCGCAATATAATCGACGATAATTTATCACTAAAAATATTGTTAACAGAATGTAAATTTGGTCCTAAATAGTATACATGTCTTGCCTTGATATTTTACATTTTCCGCCACATTACCTGGTGAATTATGGCTCAAATTTTTTATAAAGAATTTAGATTAATACATAAACAATATACGTGTCTTACTAGAACATCATATCCTCAGTTTCGGAACAAATGGAATTAATAATAATAAGGAAGTAATGGAGCGCACCTGAAATTTTGGAAGTTACAAACGTGAAATACAAAATGCCACCTGAAATCACGCATATGACTCATCCCAGATAATAGACATGGGCAATATGTTACAACGGATTTGTGACACCGACAGTTTTGGACAAGAGGCGGTAACCTTGCCCTTTGATCTTTCTGATTTTTTTTTCATTCATCTGAAGCTCGAACCAATGTAGCTCTTTCGTAAGAGAGGTTGTCAGGCTAACTGAAAAAAATAAGACCTATTTAAAGACATCGACACTTATAGCATGCATGAACCTACCTTTCAGACGGACATTCAGGCTTCACATGGCTAAACTAGTACTGAACATTAATCTACACCAATGGCGGACCGACTTCTAGACGGTGACATAATAAACGCGATAGGAAAACAAACATCGATACAGTTTGAATCACTACGATGACAGCTTAAATTGTATGTTTCGCATTCAAATATATGTGGGTTGCTTTTTTCGTAAGGTCATATGAAATTCATAAATTGTTCGACGGAATTTTGTTCCAAAACATGAAACGAGTCAGCGAAATAAAATTTAAATTACTTTATTCCATTTTTGCTTTGTCGAACAACACACAAAATGCATTTATTTAATTGAACTTTTCAGCGAACAAAATTGAAGGCTTAATACAGTCAAATATTACCTATTAATGCAATCATTTTTGTCCAGTGTATTTTTGTGGGAGTTTTAAAAAATCCCCAAAGCTTTTGCAAATGTGTGGTTTATTATGTCATGTAACCAGTATCTTTTGCTTATTCACAAAATTACTATAGTTTTTAAGGATCATAATACTTTTAACATTGCAATTTGTTTGCCCGTAATCTTGTATCGGCTCCGCTTAAAAATAAAATAAGTTGTGTATTTGCATACATTAAAACTACTCAGACAACATGCCATAGTAAGCAGCAGTGATCCTTATGCACAACATATCTGCAAAACATTTGTAACATAAAAAGTGACATTTCATTTAAGACATTTCCAAACAGCTAAGTAATTTTAGTGTACTCAAAGTTATTAAACATTCTATGTCTTAAACATTATTGGCGCAACCAACATTCAAAGAAACATAGCTCTTCGATTGAAAAACAGTCAGATGCGGAATAAATGGACACTGATGGCACCCTGTCATTTTCATTTTACGATTGAAAGGTGCAGCGAATCCGTCAAACATCATATTAATATGTTATTTCCGTTTTTTATATACACATTCCAACAAGTACACCAGACACACGACGAGCTTTCACATTTCAACATGGCGCATATTTTATGACGCTTTTGTATTTTAAGGTATCCAGGACGCACTGTGTCGTTTCACTTCTACATCTGCATCTACATCGTACGTCGCTGCCATCAAACTTGACAATTATGCGACGGGTGGTGAGGAGATACAGTAAGAATGTGAAAATAGTATAGTGAGAAGAGTTTGATATTTCAAAGTCAGAAGGACAGTACAGATGCGTCCCAAGCTACGTTTCATCCCTCTGCCCCATGCCTCTCCGGCTACGGTGGCCGCGGAGAGGATTGAACCTCAACCGGCACAGCCATGAGGGGTCATTGGGGTTTACTTTGTAGCGGGAGCTGACGACTTGATTAGAAACTTAAGTTTGCTAGTCCCATGCTTGAAGGATACCAAGTCAGGGTATTCTGCAACAGCGGCTGGTAGGCTGTTCCAGGTCGGTATAATACCGGGGAAAAAGCTATGCCTGTAGTAGGATGTCGATGTGGAAATAGGCAGGAACTTGATGTAATGGCTTGATCGGGTCTGCTTGAGCCTGGGGAGAGGTATTTTGCTGCTTTGTTGTCTATGAGATTGTTTGATATCTTGTAGATCATCGTCAGCTGGGCCTTTGTCCTCCGTGACTCCAGGGTTTCCCACTGCAGGTGATCAAGCCTGGATGTGTCGCTGCTGGTGTTATGGTAGCGGTTTGTCACATACCTGGCTGCCCTTCTCTGGACCATCTCCAGATCGTGAATCTGATCCCTCTGGTATGGGTTCCAGACCGTGCTGCAATATTCCAGGTGTGGACGAACGAGTAAAAAGTAGGCAGCACTTTTTACATTCTCGTTGCCAATCCTTAGATTTCTGCGGAGGAATCCCAGCGTGCTGTTTCCTTTCCGTGTAACGTTCTGGATGTGAGGCTTCCAGGACATGTCTTTTGTCAGTTCCACCCCGAGGTACTTTGACGTCTCTTCACTGGCAAGTATATGGCCTTTGAGGGTGTAGTTGTGCAGTATTGGAGATCGTTTTCTGTGGACTTGCAGGATGCTGCACTTCTCTGGGTGGAATGACATTCCCCAGAGTTTCTCCCATTGCCACAGCCGATGGAGGTCTTCCTGCAGATGGTCGCAGTCGCTATCTGAGTCTATTTGTCTGTAGACCACGCAGTCGTCCGCAAAGAGTCTTGTCTTGGATGAAACTCTAAGGGGGAGGTCGTTTATAAATACCAGGAAGAGGATCGGTCCAAGCACACTCCCCTGAGGCACTCCGCTGACTACTGGGGCAGGATCTGAGGTTGCACCATCTACAACAACTCGCTGCGTTCTGTCGGTCAGGAAGGCTTGAATCCATTCCAACGTCTGGCCGCGTATACCATAGTGGTGCAGTTTTGTCAGCAGACGCTTGTGGGGGACCTTGTCGAACGCCTTACTGAAGTCCAGGATGGCTAGGTCGTGTTGTTTACCTTTCTCTAAGGACTTCAGTAGTTCATCTGACAAGGTTAGAAGTTGTGTTTCGCAGCTCCGCCGCCTTCTGAAACTATGTTGGCAGTCGGAAAGGATGTTGTTACTGTCCAGGTGTCCCATGACATTGCTGACAATGATGTGCTCTAACATCTTGCAGCATATACAAGTGAGTGACACAGGGCGGTAGTTGCTCGATTTATACCTGTCCCCCTTCTTGAATATGGCTGAAACTGTTGCTGTCTTCCATATATCTGGAATTGAACCTGTTGTTAGGCATTTCTGGTATATGTTGCCCAGGTACGGAGCACATTCCTTTGCCAGTTCCTTGAGGACCCTTGCTGGTAGCATGTCTGGGCCGGTTGCCTTTTGGGGGTTTAGATTCTGTAGTAGCTTCAGCACTCCATGGGATGTGATTTCGATATTGGGCATGGTTGGTGCTGGTTCCCCGTCTGGCGTAGGGTTTGTGTCGCTCCCCTTGTCGTGGGTGAATACTGACTGGTATTGTTGGTTCAGGATGTTCGCCTTGTCTTGTGGGTCACTATAGAGCCTGCCATTTTCTTTCAAGGGAGCCACCCATGAGTTGTCCTTCCTGACAGACTTGATAAAGTTTTGTTTTGGTTGCTGGGCTTGGTCTGGGTCGCCGACTTCAAACAGGTCTTCGACGTAGTGCCAGTAGGCCTGCCTCTTAAGTCGTTGGGTGGTGGCTTTGGCCTGTCAGTAGCGATGTCTGTCTTTCGGTCGGTCTGTTTCCGTTTGGCGGTTGAAGAGTTTATTCCTCCTTCTCTGGTGGGCCTTGATTGCTTTGGTTATCCAGATTTATTCACCATATTCCCGGACAGCATTTTGGATGGAATGTGCCAGTTCATCAGCTGTTTGAGGAGCTGTTCAAATGTGGACCATGTATCATTAACTTACATGTCCTTGGTCTTCTCCAGGAATTCGGTATGCTGTGCTGTCAGCTTAGCGCCCATAGACTGGTAGTCTGCTTTCCTATATTGGTAGACCTTAGTGGCAGTTTCTTCACTTTCCTGGGTTGTAGGCTGGAATCCACGAAAATGGCTTCATGGTCACCTATTCCAGGAATGGTCTCACATTTTTTGATGAGAGTACTGTTTTTTGTGTAGAAAATGTCAAGCAGGTTACTAGTGTGCTTGGTGATACGTGTAGGTGACTGCACTACTTGGTCAAGGGATGCGTCCGTTATAATTGATAGGAGCTGTCTGCACTATATGGCATGAGTGGCTTGAGGTGTCGGGCATTCATTCCCCCAGTCTATGTCGGGTAGGTTAAAATCCCCTCCCAGCCAAAGGTGGGCGTTTCTCGGGATTTTAGTGAGGCAGGCATTGAGCTGTTCCAGATAGTGCGGGTCAGTGGAGGAAGGCGGTTTGTAGCAAGAGCCAATGTAGAGGTCCTGTGCCCCTTGTATTTGGACCTTGGTCCAAACTGCCTCTGCGTTTTCTGACTTCAGCTCTTCTGGTTCGTCACTCTTGTATCTTTCTGAAACCAGAATGAATACTCCTCCTCCACGGGTATTGCTGCTCCGATCTTTCCGGTAGGCATTGAAGTTGGCTGGGAACACCTCTGCTGATCTCACGGAGTCATCTAGCTATGATTCGGTGCCGATGACTATGTCAGCCTGTGTAGCCTCTATCATATTCTGCAGGATTGCCTTCTTGCCTGGGCTTTTGATGGACTGGCAATTCACGACCAGAGTCCTTAGTCCAGTGTCAACCCTGGTGGTAGTGGGGCTTTCACTTGCACTTTGCTGACGTCGATGGGGTGACGATGTAGAATTTGGTTGGCCGAAGCTGATTTCACAATCTGTACCAGTGATATCGCTAAGGACAGAGTAGCTATTGGTGGAGTCAAACAACGTTGTGTCGAATATACCTGTTGAGAAGTTTGGCACGCCACACTGTACGCATTCCCATGTTATGTTGGGCAGTGCCTTAAAGACCACGTCCGGCATCCCCATGCACTCTTGATGGTACCACACTTCGCATGAGTCACAGCAGACGCAGGGTGTTGTCCATTTGCATGCTTTATTGCATACAGCGCAGGGGAACTTGATCTGTCTAGGGCCAGGGTTTGGCTCTATAGACTCTGCTAATAAGAGGACGCATAAGTGAAGAAGGACCTGCTTATCTCGGCAAATTGGGCCTAGAGCCTTGCTCCTTGTATTTCTCATTGTAACTATAAATTGGGACGAGAGCGACAAGGAACCTAATCTTGGACGACAGTTACCTGTAACTGAGTGTGGGATACCTCATTTGGACATCGTATCGTTAGGTGGCATCACAGGAAATAGCCTGGTGATGATAAACACTGATGTCAGGACTAAGAAAGATATTTGATGGTCAAACATTGTCAAATCTTACCATCAAAATTCGAAGCCGGGAGAAAACCGGAAGTAAACAAATCAGTTTCAAAACGAGGTTGTATTAAGAGGGTCGTTCAACAAGTCTTGGCTTCATTTATTTGTATGAGTTTCTAAATTAACTGGCAAGACTTTGATGGAGATCTCTTACCGAACCTTCCATTATTTACTATGTTGGCAAGAGAAGTAGTTTAAATTTAAGAAAGGAGAGAAAATAAATAATTTTCTCAGAGCTGAGAAGAAAGGAAAGATGCGCGCGCACCACTTGAACAATCCGTCCCCATCTCGCACTAACCTTTGGTATTAATGCACACCATTTTAATCCATATGGTTATTTTCTAAAGGTTGTCAACGTCAGCATCGTCGTCATTGTCATATCATCATCATCCTCATCTTTTTCCAAATACTCCCCATCTCATTCATCCCATCTCCTCCTAATCATGATCGCCACAATAATCATCATAATCAGCAACACCTTCATCATAGTCGTTGTCGGGTTGTAGATATCATCATGAAAACCAACATAATTTTTTTTTATCATTTTGAGGAACAAATCTAGAATTTAGGGCTGCAACGGGTACCCAAAATATCCGATGATATCGGATCCAACTTCAGATTCGCGGGTACGGATCCACCCCTGGTAATTTCGGTTCCGAATATTTATTTTCATAGTTTTATGTAACCTAGCGCTGTTTTCACGAGTATTGTTTTTATGCAGACTTGTTCTGTTTAAAAGTTATAAGATACGTATAATAGTCGATATTTATTGATGTGTGACAGTCAATTAGCAGATCATTCGAGATCCTTCGGATTTTATTGCCTAAGAGTGTCATTGGACATTCCGTAAAGCAAAACTTATTCAAAATCATGGAGGATTTACACATGACAAATGCAATTCTTAATGGCAATAAGTAAGTTTTCAATCCTTATTGTTTTTCTGAGTTGTATTAAAAACAACGGTAGTGGATCCAGTGTGGCTGGAAAGTTATTCAGGTAAATTTTGCATAATTTCGCGACCTGTGAAATTGTGTTCCTGCATCATGTATTTTCTTGCAAGCATTTTCGTCATATACTAAGTTAAAATGCTATCTTGTGACGCAAAGAAACTCAATTCCCAGTGAGAGAATCTACTCCACAGCAGGAGACCTCGTCAGTGCTCATAAGGCCTGCCTGGACTAAATGTTGATATGTTAACTTTTGTGAAAACAAACATCAAACTGCATGAACAGTGAAAAGTGTATGTTAACGAGCAAACTATTAAGTGAATTAGTGTTGAGATTTCGTTTTATTCTGACATTGCTACAATGTTTAACGAGAATTTTGTTTTTGTTAATACATGTTTAATGTTTTTAAGTCAAATTATACGTCTAAAACATTGATTTCTTTAATTTGGACAGAATTTCTTATTTTCTGTTAGTCTTATGTGAGGGATCCGGATCCGAAAAAAATCTGAAGAAACCTTATTTGGATTCGGATTCGGATCCGAACAATTTTTTTGGATTCGTTGCAGCCCTACTAGAATGAACGTTTGGAAAACTGAAAAAAAACAACAAAATAAAAACAATTAAATTAAATTACACGTGTATAAACCTTTAACATCTCGTTCCATCAAACTTGATTCAATGAATTGTAATGGAATGCGTTTTCATACAAGTAAATTACGCACTCAACTATCTCATTTGTGGCTAAAACATTTATTTGTATTTTGTTGCGCATGGAATATATACGATTTCCTGATATATTCAACATTTAAAACCAGCTAACGCGTAAAAGAAATACAACAGAAATAATCACACAATCGTTATTATATTACCGTTAAAAAAGTGTTTTTTTTTGCGTTTGGTATCATAATAATTATTATTATACCTCACTTTCATTCACAATGCTAAACTCACATAGGCCATCGTGACATAGAAATACTGTCAGACCCAGCGGGAAAAAATGTACTGTCCAAAAAAACTGTTTTTCAGATACAAAATATATACATAAATGTAAATAAATAAATAATAGTAATTAAACTAAATAAATAAATATAAATAAAGAAAATAATAAAAATATATGTAGTAAATAATTTCATTAGCACGTTTTGCATCATAGTCACATGCCCTTGATTTGATCCACCCAGCTGAAATCAATATAATAATTTGATTTTATTAAATTGATTGCGTGCACTCTTTTCGTTCTGTGTATACTATGTATCTACCATCCTACTATGTGAGTAATAATATTTGACTTTGGTATTAATTTTGTCTAAGACATTTCCATCTTGAGGCCCGTTTTGATTTTGAAACCTTGTAATAGGCAGACATAACTACGTGTAACATTAATTAATTAATAACTAATAATAACAATGCAAAAAATATGTTTATTATTATTAACTGACTGTAACCTTTGCATCGATGATTACAAAGTATTTGTATATACAGTTATTTTATGCAAACCAAGTTGTATGTGTAGGTGTGCTTTGTTGAAAGAAGAATTAATTCGTTTGGTGGAGAAGGCTTCGCTCTTGGTAAATATGCGAGATCATATATGTATAGTAATGGCAAATACATTTCTTTTATATCGCACGTGATGTAAACAAACATTAAGATTTTAATATTTTTGTATTTATTTCTGCAAAGCCCCTGAATCGGAATGTACTGGATATTCAACATATTTAAATTATACACATTGTCTTGACTGCATGTATCAGTAAACTTAATTCTTTAAAATTAGAGCGTCGATTTATGTAATCACGGTACCATTACAGTATCTTCTTGTATACATAGGTGTGCAGAAATATAACATCAATATCGTCGACAAGTCGCTGCGCACATTGTTGCATTAAAGATCTGTGTAAACAGGAAGGTTGTGGCGAGCCAGGTATGTCTTACATTTTTTTTTAAATCTAAATCTGCGTTCATGTACAATTAATATGACGTGACGTTAATTGTATAGGATTGTTATTATTGTGTTTTCGCATATTAAATTAACATGTAAAATCATTTATGAATAAAACTCATGCTTTTGTTGGTGCTACCATTTTCGAGGTAATGTGCTTCATTCTTGAAGGTTATCCTGATTCTCGGGGTCCTGTATGTTACAATTGTTTGGACGCAGTACCCGAAGGTCAGTGTCATCAAATTGAAATATGTCGTCAAGGCGAGGTAACACTTCATACACTCAACAAATATGTAGTCAAGAAACATCAAAAAATTATTGATGGATTTACTTCGTTAGAAGATAAAAATGCTGTTTCTTAAAATTAATTTGAACACGTTTATAATTGTTAAAATATGCTTTTGTTAGCCTCTTACTCTCTATGTACACAATTATCATAAAAAAATGTTACTATGATCATTTTTTGTATTGCATTGTTTAAAACATAATATATTACAACATATCATTATCTGTTCATTTGTATCTAGATATGCGGCGTCAATGGCAAAGGCATGTTTGGAACAACTGTGTTTGCATCGAAATGCATTCAACAAGAAGTATGTTCGACCCTCAAATTTTTCATTATGAAAAAAAAAACAAACAAACAAACCATTTGTTACTAAATAGTTTATAAGCGGATGGCACTTAAGTATTTGTAATATAGGAATGCATTTAACAACAATATATAATGCATGTATTTACAATATAACAATTTAGTTCTGCCGCGTCGATACCGTCAACTACTTATCATGTGTAAAAATGATTCAAAGAATATAACAAATTGTAACAGTTAAATCCCGCATATTTGTAGAGCTGTGGTGCGCACCATGGGTTAGCCATAATTGGAAAACATGGTCAGATGTCAACGATACGAGCATACGACATTCACGACTGCTTTCAGTGTTGTACTGCGGACCTTTGTAACAGGAACTGACATAGCAACGATAACTTGACTTATGCACATAGTTCAGGTGTTGTATTATATCAAATACATGCATAAACAATATTATGTATTGTTTAATTAATTATTTAATAATATTAATTAATATTCATTTAAGAATTATTTGTATGACATTGTTTATGTATTGAACACTGACATTACTTCTGTTTTGAAACATTGTTGCTTCATCTTAATAAGTCGTGTTGCGTTTCAAGTAGATGGTCGATGGGGAACGTGGGGCCAATGGGCGATATATAATGGCAATTTTAATCAGATAAGATCACGGTCGTGCGACAATCCAGCTCCGGCAGATGGTGGACGAAACTGCATAGGTCTTGCGGTTGAAGTTACACATTGTTCAGTCTGTTTGGGTACAGCTGTTTCATTTGTTCAAAATTTGTCAACAAACTTAAAGTATAAAATAGGTCTGCATAATTAAATACATTTTATAGACCGTTCATTGCAAGATAAGATTTCAATCCATTCCCACAGGATATAAGACTATTTGAGAAAAAAAAATAATACGAAATAATGTGTTGATCGTTGAAGCAAAAGACTGTTCCGAGTTGTTGGTTCATGACGCGAGGCTAAGAAGTGGCGTGTACACCATCACTTCTCCTCTCACTCACACAAAGATACATGTGTGCTGTGACATGGACACTGATGGAGGAGGATGGACGGTATGATCAGTTTAATGAATAACATTTTACCACCGCTGTTGTACACAGCAAGGTACAGATTAACCGTGATATGGAGACAGCTGCAGATAGATGGATGGGTTTGTCAAATTTAATCCTAAATTAAGTATCACAACCCCTTTCACTTACACATAAATACAGATGTACTGTAAACTGGAGATCGAGTGAGGAGGGTAGACCGTAATATCAGTAAAATTTGTAAATGCGACATCCCCACAAATCCCAATCACACAGATACACATGTCAACTTTAGAATGGAAACGGAGTGATGATGATTGTCGCTACATACTTTTTAAATATTAAAATTTCATAAGAAGCGTTTACATATAATTTGTTATCGCTACACATATATTTTCGTATTTTGTGAATCCAAGTTCCCAGTTTATAGATGTGTGAATATGTGTTTGCCATCATTTTTCCAGATATTTCAAAGACGTTTCAACGGAAGTGTTGATTTTTACAGAAACTTTAGTGACTATGAAAACGGATTCGGCAATGTGGCTGGTGAATATTGGCTAGGTAAATTGTATAAATACATATACCAGTTTAATTAACAGAACGAATATTAACATTATTTTATTATAATATCAATAATGAACGTGGTTTTGAAAGATGTCATGCATAGCTATAACTTCCTCCTATCATAGACCCATTTAGTAATGAGATCGACTAAATGTTATGCGCGATCGACTTAGCAAGTTGTATGAATGTCTTAATAAGTCGTGGGAACTTCTAATTATATTTTTATTAAATATATTTCAGAATAAAATAGTTTGTGATAGGATTGACGCTTTTTGAATAAAATGTTCCTTAAAAATAATACAATTTTTAAATACACGAACTTAGATTGATCCGTTAATTGAATGCTTAACTGAGCGTCAAATTGGCCATTACAGTTATCCAAATGTGCACGTACAAGTCTGGCACACACAGATGTTTACATGCACGTAAAGACTTGCCCGTATGCACCTTTAGAAAAAATCATAGAAAATATATTAAAATCCCGTGTGCCACTGTTTAATATATTTATTCATCTGGTCATATGTGAATTTCAAAACGATTAAAGAACGAAACTAAGAAATATTCTATAAACGATTCACGTGTTTTTGAAACAACTCTTCTAGAACATTTGTCAAGGCAGTGGCATATTAGATTTATTTACTGCATTTGTCATTATAACATTATACATGACGAAGGCAAAAGAGTCTTTTTCAGTTGTGTTATCATTTGGTTGTTACTCCGAGGTACAAAAGTTTGTATCCGGGTATGTCAATAACTTGTGCTGTAATACCACAATAAGCTTCGCTTCAAGAAGGGTATATTACTTGCATGTACAAATAAGTGCCTATATCGATGATGAACCGCTGAAAATGTATGAGTAGTTAACTAGACTGTCTTGATGAGACTGAACAACTTTGAAACGGTAATTATCCATACTAACAAACCACTGTATAAATATTTACACCGCTCAATCGTCGGAATCCAATCTTTATCAAATACGCTATGGATCTTGATCGACCATGAGAGGATTCTTATGAAAACTTCGTTCTCATTAATTTAACATCAGGTGTTTTATTACATGACGCGATTTAAAATCAACTCAACGTTTGTGCGGTGTTAGCCTTTGTCGTTTTTAATGTTATTCGACCAAATTACATGTATATTTCTTTACTTTATTGGATTTTTTAAATTCCTATTATTTCATTAGTAAAATGTGCCTTAATAACATGCTTTAAAATAACAATCTGAAAGCCAAATCTTCCACGGGATATAATGGATTTATAACGAAACATCAAGTGGAATTTGACAACTATCGATTTAGATAAATGATTTCGTTTTTCCCCTCATTGTTAAATCTGTTCAATATTGTTCTATTGTGTTTAAGGGCTCTAGGCGGAAGAAGCATTTGGTATTGTCTAGTTTTTGCACTTACATTTTATTGATTTTTATGCAATTAGACGTCAAATAAAAGTTTTGGGATTTCACAGGACTTAAATACATCTACGAAATAACATCAAACGGTTCCTGTCAACTTCGCGTGAACATAACACATGGTGACGGAAGTACCGGTTATGATGTATACAGCAATTTCAGTCTTCAACACGGAACAAACTATACACTAATCGTGGAGAACGTGTAAAGTCACAAGGCGGTAATTATTGACTTGTTCATGCGCATGCGTTTGATAACTGTTTGTTAGCTGTTTTGCTTGTTTTATATTTGCTCTTTTGTGCGTTTGTTTGTTTGCATGTTTTTGATACCTACATTCGTTCGATTGCAATTTGAACCAGTTACGAAATATTTTGCTGCCTGTAATAATGTACCAGATTTGTTCTTGTTATGCAAAAGTAATATATTAAAGGCTGTATAAATCTAAGCCTCAATCCATAAGTATAAATATTTTATATCAAACGATACATTTATAATTTGCTTTTTATTTTCCGGTTGATTCGAGTTACACATTCTTCACAGACTCGGCACATAAACCTGTTGGAAATGCCTCTAGTACGTATGATCATGATGTTGACAACGATGCGACCAATTGTGCCGAAACGTACAAAGGTGGCTGGTGGTATAATGCGTGCTTCTACAACATAAACCTAAATGGCTTGTACAAACCTGGACGCTTTGATCTTACGTCTATGAAATATGACAATGGCGTTGGACTTACTACGAGCACGATTATGTTTAAAGACACATTCCAGAAAGCATGATCCGGATACAAGAATCCGTGATTTTAACTATAAGAAAGAAAAGGAAATTAAAATTTAAATATTTGATTTATTGTTTGTGGCTTTCCTTGTTGTAGTCATAAATAAAATACAAAACGAGTTTTTGTTAGAAATGTGCTATTATATTATTTTCGATCGCATGAAATGCTAAATCTGAAGCGCACTTTTTAAAATGGTGCCGTGTAAAACGAATTTCACAAGTGTCAAAATGGATATGCGTTTGTTCTTTTTATAAAGGTTATTGCAAAAAATATGAATCAAATCTTTATTAATTTAATAAATTAATCAATCGTAATGATTTTATAACAATTTTTAACATGCTTGTTATTTTCAATCGTTTTTATGAAATATAAAGCACTATCGTATAGAGCATTGAGCTAATGCAAAAATATCAACACTATTTTCTAATAAGCATGCAGCTAGATTCACGGTATTTTTATCGTCAAATATCAACCGATTTTTTTTATATAAAACTGGCACAGACACTGACACCCTCATTTAAAGACACAGACAAAGTCATTGTATGTTCAACAGTGAACAAAAGGTCAAAGGGCCGGGAAAACTGGTTGCAGATTTAATTCCGTTATTTTAGATCATCTACACATTAAGATAATTCAGATGTACAAATTATAGCGAAATCCAGCAACTTATTAAAAAGCTATGTAAATTATATTTTATTATTAATATGTTTAGAAGTGGAAAAACCACAATGAAAAAAACTTTTTAACGGTCATTGAAACACTAGGAGTATTCAGCTGTACACGGTTAAGGAGGGTTCGTCAGGCCGTTGGAACACACAAACGTTTGAGGACTAGATTTTGCAAAAACTGATCATATTTATATTATGTTCATTCTAAACGTTTAGATTTTCTGCCAATTTGTTACAATTGAGTTGAACACACACGCTTTGGAATGTACGTTATTTAAGGAAATATTTTAACCATATCATGACTGCGATTAAGGGTCATGCACAAGACTATGGGTGGGCGCAGTTTGACTGCGAGAATGTATCGGCGCACATCAACAATTTGCAACCGGAGACGGCCCGTGATTTTTATCCCACCTTACCTAGAGAGACATTAACTTTGACTGAAGGCTATTTGTGAAGGGTGGCATAGATCTTTCAGATGGAGATAAAGTGCCGTTTGATCTTACATAAACAGCGCCTATTCACTTAACGTGCATCTGGCCGTAGATAGTCGCACTGATAACATGCATGAACCTATACATTTCAGATGGACATTCAGGTCACACATGGCTTAACTAGTACTGATAGAACATTATTCTACCTCAATCACGAACCGACTTATAAACGGTGACATAATGAATGCGAGGAGAGAAAAAACATCGAAATAATACGATGACAACTTAAATTGTTATTTGTATTCACATATGTAGATTGCTTTATCGCAAGGCCGTTTTAAATTCATCAAATGTTCAAACGGAATTTTGCTCCAAAAAATACGGGATGAGCGAGCGAAAGAAAATTTAAAATACTTAATTCCATTTTTGCTTTATCGAAATACGAACAAAATGCATTTTGTTTAATTGAACATGTCTTCGAACCAAATTAAAGGCCTTATACAGTCAAACATTACATATTAATGATATCGTTTTCCACATTGTGTTTCCTTGAATTGTGTGAGTTTTAAAAACTTCCAATAACTTGTGCCAACGTGTGGTTTTATTCTGTCATGTAGCCAGTATCTTCAGCTCATTCACACAATAAGTGTAGTTTTTTTAGGATCATACATACTTTTAACTTTGCAATTTGTTTGCCCATGATCTTTTATTGGCTCCGATTTACAAAACAAGTTGTGTATTTTGATACATTTAAGCTTATCGGTCAACATGTCATAGTCAGCAACAGTGGTCGTTATGCAGATTAAATCTTTAAAACATTTGTAACATGCTCGTTCAGAGAAACTACAGGAAAAGTGACATTTCGTTGAAGACACGTCCAAACAACTAAGCGATGTCAGTGTGAACTCAAAGTTATTAAACATTCTATGTCTTACAGATTATTAACACAACCAAAATTCATAGAAACATAGCTCTTTGGTTTAAAAAAGTCGGATGCGGAAAAAACTGACATTGCGGGCACCATATTTTCTTTCATTTTACGATTGAAAGGTGCAGCGAATCCTACAAACATCATATAAATGTGTTATTTCCGGTTCTTTTATACAAATTCCAACAAGTAAAAACCAGACACACGACGAGCTTACACATTTCAACATGGCGAATATTTTATAACGCTTTTGTATTTTAAGGTATCCAGGAAGCACTGTGTCGTCTTTGATATCAAGTATGTGAAACAAATTTCAATTGCACAATCCGTCCCCATCTCGCACTAACCATTTGTATTAATGCACACCATTAAAAACCATATGGTTATGCAACTAATACAGTCCGCATCAGCTGATGACTTTTGTCAATATGTGATTATATTATTAATGAACGATTTTATTTTTGCACGATGTTTTACAATCTTGTAATTTTCATTAGAACCAAAAGTGAGTGCAAACTAAACGTTTAGCTTTTCTAAAGGTTGCCAAGGTCATCACGGTTGTCAGTCAAATCATCCTCATCCTCATCTTTTTCCATATAATCCTCATCTCATTCATCCCATCTCCTCCCAATCATCATCGCCACAATTATCATCATAATCAGCAACACATTCATCATCGTCGACTGTGTTGTCGTTATCATCATTAAAACAAACATATTTTTTTATCATTTTGAGGAAACATCTAGCATAAAGGTTTGAAAAACTGAAACAAACAACAAAATAAAAAAATTCAATTAAATATCACATGTATAAAGCTTTAAAATCCCATCAAAGTTTATTCAACGAATTTTCATGGAATGCGTTCTCAATAAATTAAAAAGTTAATTACGCACGCAACTATCTCATTTCTGAGTAAAACATTAATTTTGTTTTTGTTGCGCGTGGAATATTTACGATTTCCTGATATATTTCACATTTAAAACCAACTAGCGCGTAAAAGAAATCAAACAGTAATAATCACACAATCGTTAACTTATTATATTACCGTTTAAAAAGCTTTTTTTGCGTTTGGTATCATACTTATTATTATCACATTGATATTTATAAACTATTATGAGGGCCAAAACGAGTTATCCGTGTTTTTGAGCTGCGTCACTAACGTACTGTGTCTGCTAAATAACAAACATAATACCGAAACAAAAACATTTTTCGAAGCTAGAATATATATTTGTATATACCTAACTCGAGAAACACAACTGTGTTACATTATTTAAATTCATTTAATGTGTTGTTTTATACATTTTTTTTATTATTTAATAAGCTTACATATCTTTCACAATATGTACCCACTAACGTTAATATATAAAAGGCGAAACGTTTTTAAAAATGGAGTCCATGACAATGTAGCAACAGTTTGATCGGTCACGCAAGTGCAAACTTGCAAGGCTTAACACTATACATCGATTGAATTGCTAGTAAACATTTTGCAAAAACAAGCAAATAATCGTTCTTCTTGCAACTTCATAGTCGATTCTAGCATCACGTTATCGTTTGAAAGAGTTTCTTTAACTTTACTGCTCTTTAGATTAATAAGCAATTTATCTAAAATAATTGAATATATTTATAAATGAAAGTATTTGGCCAACTGGTAACAAGAAGTACAAACATGTTTCTTCAGGTTAATTTTACGCCTGCCTCTGACAAAATGAATCTAAATATCGATTTAGTTACCCATTTCATATTGTTAAGGTGATAGAAATAGTGCAAATGTATACTATTGCACATATGTCATGTTCATATGTGCAGTTTAAATTTTACCTGGTAATTCTAGGTACATGTAACTATAACATTGGTTATTTGGGATGTTTAACAAGTTAATTAAACAAAACATCCAGAAGGCAAAAAGCCCAAATTGACATATAGAGCATTCAGCGGGTAAAAAGAAAATAGTGTATGATAAAAACGTTCTAATTTTAATAAAAAGAATCCCGAAATTATTATATTCCGTTTTTTTTTCACAGCGACTGATTTTTTGGTGAAACAATAAGAGGGGTTATTTGTCGATGAAACACTCTCAGGAAAGGTTAAACGACAGTTCTATT